>NC_051862.1:92172123-92212123 GCF_015732765.1 Culex quinquefasciatus | reverse complement strand
GACTCCAGCTTTCAACAAATTTTTGACTCCAAATCCGACTCCACAGCTTGCTAAAATCAGTTAAAATAAAAACATACAATTTCCAGAGAACTTATCAACTGCTGCCGATTGTAAAGCGGAGAAGAAAAAACAGATCACCAATCGTTACGGATCATTGACGGAGGCAGAACACTCCAACAACTCCCTTTTTATATTTTTTCGTTGTTTCAATAGTTCCAAGAATCGGGTTTCTTATCCTTAGCGCCAGCACCAACGCCAACGAGAGAAGGGCTGAGGCAGAAAATGCAGATTTGCTGTCACCGATAATGCATTTCTGTTGGCACAGTTCAGTGTTGGGCAACCGTAAGATTTAGGTCGTTTTGTATGCAAACTCGACCGTCGTCGACTTGGAGGAAACCATAAAAATAAGTTCGCCGACCAACTTCAATGTTTGACCCGCGCGGTTAAGGGAGAAACAGTCTGGAACGTGTGCATGTTTGGACTGGCTAAATAGATGTGTTTGCAGGTAAGGTTTAAGTGCTGCACTATTTGTTTGGGTTATTGCATTATGTACTTTGTTGGTTTATTGCTTAGGAGATTTGAAGAACAATTGAAAGGTGTAATAAATGGCACTCTTTGGAGGATCGATTGTATACTATCTTCAATATTTGCAGATACGACTCAGGCGTTAGTGATGCATTTGATTAATGTTAGCATTATTAAATGAGGACATGAGGACATTTTAATGAAGCTACACCCAAAGGAAAAATATATCTCAAAATCTGCAACAGTGGATTTGCTGCAGAAAATGTCATATTTTATAACATTTTTTGCAGCAAGCCTCTTGATCATTTTTGCCCGCGTGTAAACATTTCAGCGATCTGCAGTTCTCACCAACACATATAAAGCTGGCCCGTCCCCGAGCAACACTCCAAAGAGAAGCATATGTTGGTGCTCTTTCACTCACTTTTCATCAAGCGTCCATGGCGCGGTGGTAGCGTGTCGGATCAGTAACCAAGAAGTTAGTGGTTCAATCCTCGTTCTGCTAAGGTTTTTTTTGGTGAAATACATCCAAAAAGCCGTCGGTAATGTCGATAATTGTCGGTAACGGGCAAAAATGTCATACCCCATATCGCAAAAAATGCATGAGGACAGTTTTCATGCAGATTCTGATATACTTTCATGCCGCCATGCATCACAATCATGCGACCGCCAGTTGGGTGTAGATCCTTTTTTATATCAAGTTGATTTCTTTTTATACTTTTTATAAAAAAAAACAGTTTGAATTCATTTATATTTCGTATTAGAATCAGCAACTTGAGGATTTTTTTCGATCATGCATTCCCAAAATAATATTTAAATCAAAACTTGGTTCAATTCGTAAAGCTTTCTCTGAAAACATTTGGATACCGATGTTTGTATTCATCTCTCACCGACCATTGATGAACTCTATTTTTTGGTTAACGATCGATTATGACTCACCTACATAATGGTTACCTACTTATGAAATTTTCTATCTCTTGCAAATTTTCAACCACCTTAAATATCAACAAAAATACCAACCACATTGCGTTGTTGACCAGATCGCATTTCTCCAACTCAAGAGAAAGAGAGAAAGAGTAAAAACAAACGAACAAGGAGATTTTATCACTCTTGTTGGAGAGACAAAGCAAAATGTGATAATCGCCATGGCTTCTCCTCATTGCCAAATAAAAAAAGATAAATAAAAAACATCTGAGTTTGCATAGCAACCAAATTATGAGGTTGATGCCGATGAGAAGTGGATAATGTGATGAGCAAACAAACACCTTCACAATAATAGCAGTCATTGAATTGAATTACTCACCTGTTTAACCTTTTTTTTTGCTCGTTTACATTTGAATCAATATTTGACTATTTTTAGCTAATGATTGTGATAAGCTTTGAATTATACAATACTTTCGGATTTTTTTTTCGAATTTTGATAAATGTTTGCAATGGCCTTACTAAAATTTTATCAATTTTCCCTACTAAGCCAAATTAATGTTGAAATATGCCTTAGGCTGGTACAAATAATTTTGATAGTCTCTTCCCCTCTTCAAAATCGGCACGAAAAATCAGGGTGCAAAAAACATTATTTTTCAAAAAACTTCGGAACTTCAATAGAAATTGAAGTGCAATCAGCTGAAATCAATTTTAAATACATTCCCCTGCGTTTAGAATAATTTTCAATGTAAAACATATCTTGATGTACAGTAGCGCAAAAAGTTTTTTTTGCTATAATTTTTGTTTTCTTTAAATTTTACATTTGAGCAGTTCTCTAGGATTTCGGTCATTCGATTTTTTTTTGTATTTTTTAATCCGACTGAAACTTTTTTGGTGCCTTCGGTATGCCCAAAGAAGCCATTTTGCATCATTAGTTTGTCCATATAATTTTTCATACAAATTTGGCAGCTGTCCATACAAAAATGATGTATGCAAATTCAAAAATCTGTATCTTTTGAAGGAATTTTTTGATCGATTTGGTGTCTTCGGCAAAGTTGTAGGTATGGATATGGACTACACTGGAAAAAAATAATACACGGTAAAAAAAATCGGTGATTTTTTTATTTAACTTTTTAACACTAAAACTTGATTTGCAAAAAAACACTATTTTTATTTTTTTTTATTTTTTAATATGTTTTAGAGGACATAAAATGCCAACTTTTCAGAAATTTCCAGGTTGTGCAAAAAATCATTGACCGAGTTATGAATTTTTTATTCAATACTGATTTTTTCAAAAAATCGAAATTTTGGTCGCAAAAATTTTTTAACTTCATTTTTTGATGTAAAATTGAATTTGCAATCAAAAAGTACTTTAGTGAAATTTTGATAAAGTGCACCGTTTTCAAGTTATAGCCATTTTTATGTAACTTTTTTCAAAATAGTCGCAGTTTTTCATTTTTTTAAATTAGTGCACATGTTTGCCCACTTTTGAAAAAAATATTTTTGAAAAGCTGAGAAAATTCTCTATATTTTGCTTCTTTGGACTTTGTTAATACGACCTTTAGTTGCTGAGATATTGCAATGCAAAGATTTAAAAACAGGTAAATTGATGTTTTCTAAGTCTCACCCAAACAGCCCACCATTTTTCGATGTCGATATCTCAGCAACTAATGGTCCGATTTTCAATGTTAATATATAAAACATTTGTGAAATTTTTTCTTTTCGAAAACAATATTTTCAAAATTTTCAAATCAAGACTAACATTTCAAAAAGGCCAAACATTGAATATTACGCAAAGTTTTAGTGTTAAAAAGTTAAATAAAAAAATCACCCAATTTTTTTTACCGTGTATCATTTTTTTCCAGTGTAGTCCGTATCCATACCTACAACTTTGCCCAAGACACCAAATCGATCAAAAAATTCCTTCAAAAGATACAGATTTTTGAATTCTCATACATCATTTTTGTATGGACAGCTGCCAAATTTGTATGGAAAATTATATGGACAAACTAATGATGCAAAATGGCTTCTTTGGGCATACCGAAGGCACCAAAAAAGTTTCAGTCGGATTAAAAAATACAAATATTAAAATTGAAGAAAAAAGACCGATTTCGTAGAGAATTGCTCATTTTTTAAAAACTAATGATTACAAAACAACTGAACTAGTGTAAAATGCAAAACACTTGTTTCATTCAAATGTTGAAATTATGGCTTGTTATTTAAATTTTTGTTTTTTTAGGAATAATATCTATTTATAGTATAATTCCAAATACCTTAAAGTAAAAAATTAAATATAACAGTAATTTCAATCACAAACTTTGAAACCATGAATAATTTAGGGAAATTTCAAAAGATCGGCCTAATTTTTTATTTTATTTTTTTTATTGCATGTTATCAAAGCATCATAAAAAAATATTATTTGGCTTTGAAAGTTTGACCAATGTTGTGTCACAAGGTATCTCAATATTTGACGTTATTTGGGTGACATAGCAAATATGTATCGTCCAATTAGTACCGTAAACCTGGGTAACTTTGATAGGTTTTCAAATTGTTTTTAGAGTATTTTCCAACAGGTAAGGTTTTTCCCGAGATTATTATTTTTAAAACATGTACTGGGGTACGCCACACAAAGTCCATGCACAATTTTGGATAGGGACCATTCATAAACCACGTGGACACTTGTTTGGAAATCTCGACCCCCCCCCCCTTCGTGGACAATTGTCTATACAAAAAAATCTTTTTTGTATGGAGCGTGGACAATCGCCATACACCCCCCCCCCTAAAGTGTCCACGTGGTTTATGGATGGTCCCATAAACACTTTTTTCAAAAGTGTTTAGAAAAATAGTTACGTTAAAAATTCTTAGTTGAAATTCCGGGGTGACTTTAATAGTCATAGTTTTTCAAGTTAAGATATTTAAGAAGTTCAAACTTTATTGGTACGTTAAATGTAGCATCACTAAAGAAGCTGATATACTTTTTTAGAAAAAAAATCAATGTTTACATTTAGTTAACTGAGTTCATAAGCTTTTTAACAATATATAAATTATAGGTAAAATTGTTAAAAAGTCGGAATTTTGCCTGAAATTTGTTAAAACTAGTTTTGTTTATAAAATTATCGATTTATATTGTATTTTATACTGAATCACGAATCACAAGTTTTCACATTTTACATGAAATTTTTCAGCTGAAATTACTAATAAATTTTGAGATTTTTTTTAAATTGTGTTTCAAAAACACATATTATTTATTATTACAAACTTATATAACCTTCTCCTAGTGGAAAATTGTCCATAGAATCCGAAAATGCATTTCGTTTTCCGATTCAAAATCATGTTCATTGAGAAAATCATGACACTTTGAGAAGTTTAAAATAATGACTTTGATCAACATTTTCTTAAGAGGCAGTATTTCTAAATATTGCTCGGTTTGTTCTAGAGGTCGTATCGAGGTGCTCCGATTTGGATGAAACTTTCAGCGTTTGTTTGTCTATACATGAGATGAACTCATGCCAAATATGAGCCCTCTACGACAAAGGGAAGTGAGGTAAAACGGGCTTTGAAGTTTGAGGTCCAAAAAATCTAAAAAATCTTAAAATTGCTCGCATTTCCGTAAAACTTCATCAATTCCAACTCTCTTATATGCATTCGAAAGGTCTTTTGAAGCACTTCAAAATGTGCCATAGACATCCAGGATTGGTTCGACTTTTTCTCTTAGCTTTTGCAAATTACTGTCAAAAATGGATTTTTTTAAACCCTTAATATCTTTTTGCAACAGCCTCCAACACCCATACTCCCATAGGTCAAAAGATAGGTAATTATATGGACTATAAGCCTACGGTAATAACTTTTTGGCCAATCGCAGTTTTTCTCATAGTTTTTCGATTTTTCTAGAACAAACATTTTACAACGTTAGTTTTTGCCCTGTAGGCCTCCATAGCGGCACTTTTTGGTCTCAATTTTGTCATATTCGGAATCCTCGGACAATTTCACGTAAGTTAGAAGTATTGGAGTTGTAAATTTGATTTAAAATATAATTAAATAAAACATTTTTGAAAAAAGAAAAAGATCTTATTTACCCTGTGATCAATACGTCAAATGCTGTATCAAGTAGGCGAAAACCTGTTTTACCCCTAATTAAACAAATTGTTAAAAATATTTTAATTCATTCTAAATGGCAATTTTTCCAATCAAATTTACAACTCAAATACTTCTAACTTACGTGAAATTGTCCGAGGATTCCGAATATGACAAAATTGAGACCAAAAAGTGCCGCTATGGTGGCCTACAGGGCAAAAACTAACGTTGTAAAATGTTTGTTCTAGAAAAATCGTAAAACTATGAGAAAAACTGCGATTGGCCAAAAAGTTAATACCGTAGGCTTATAGTCCATGTAATTACCTATCTTTTGACCTATGAGAGTATGGGTGTTGGAGGCTGTTGCCAAAAGTTATTAAGGTTTTAAAAAAATCCATTTTTAACAGTAATATGCAAAAGCTATGGGAAAAAGTCAAACCAATCCTGGATGTCTATAGCACATTTTGAAGGGCTTCAAAAGACCATTCGAATGCATCTAAGAGAGTTGGAATTGATGAAGTTTTACGGAAATGCGAGCAATTTTAAGATTTTTCATGTGTTTTGGACCTCAAACTTCAATGCCCGTTTTAACCCACTTCCCTTTGTTGTAGAGGGCTCATATTTGGCATGAGTTCATCTCATGTATAGACAAACAAACCCTGAAAGTTTCATCCAAATCAGAGCACCTCGATACGACCTGTTACACATTGGTGAAAAACTCGCTCTTAATTATAGTTAATTAACTTTTAGCACTTTTCAAAATTTTATGAACATTAAACTCTTCTCTTCCAATGTCAGTATGATTCTAAACCATTCCGTACGTATTTTAATTGTACTCCTTCATTTTGCGGAAAAATCGCAAACCTATCAAAGTCACACCGTTTTACGGTACGTCGCGCTTAAATTGATGTTTCGAAGAAGTGAAGTATATCTGGCAAAACATTATGAATGGGTCATTTTGATTTTGTTAAAAAAGAGTATCTTGCTCACATCAGTGGATGTTAGCAAATCAATTTTTGTGAAATATTTTTTGATTAGCAGACTGCTTTGACAATATCAAAAGTAAAAAAAACACTAAACCACTAAAAAAATTGTCTACAAAAAGCTCAGAAAATGCCAATTGTTATCAGTAATTTCGTATAGAGGTGAACTTGATTTGTTTAACCCTTTCAGGCCTGAATTTTCAAAAAAAAATATTTTTTTTAGTCAATGATGGGAAAATGATTCTTATGACCATACGAAAATTATAGGCTAGTTTTGGAAATTTTGATATTTCGGTCATATATGACCCATCAGGCTCGAAAGGGTTAAATGGCTCAAATAACGAGACCCACATTTTTTGGTTGGCCGTGGTAATGTGCATCTGTTTATTGTTGTTTATTGTTCACCGTCTTCGATGTTCATCTGGCATTAGAAAATGAAAAAAAAATAGATCTTCCATTATAATTAAAAATTTTGTACAGTTTTTTAGAATCAAAAACTCACACAATGCTGTATTTTTGGCATGAAAAATATAATTATGAGATAAAAATGATTGAAAAAATATTCCCTTTACTGACTCCCAAATTAAGTCATTTAAAGTTTTTTTTTATATAAACCTCTCAACACTAGTTGTGCCGATTATGCAAAAATGTGGCTTGACAAATTGATTCATCAACTTTTACGAGCCAAGGCGCTGAAGTGAAGAAGTAACGAGTTTTTGTTCAATTAGTCAATTAGCAAAGGGTAACCCGAGAAGATCATATGAAAAGCCAAGACAGCCCACACCTTAAGAAAAATTTCCCTTTTCATGCATCCAACGAGCCCCCACCAAAGGGTTGTTTTTATGCACCAATCAGCGAGGATGATTTATGCTTCGGTAATGTGCGCCCATAACGACACCCATCACCGTCGGCGGACCTACCATTATTCGCAAAGGAGGGAGGTCATCATCGTGTGTATCACTTACCTTGGGCCACCCTCGCCCTCAGGGGGGAAGATACACCGTACGGAATTGTTGTCATTACGTAAAGAAAGCGAAAACTTTACACGTCCGTCCCTGGGTGCAAGCAAATGTGTGCGAGGTACGCCATCCGAATGTCAAACAGGTACAGTTCCATCAATCTCCAGTTTGAGGGAAAAAACGAGGCTAAGGACTGTCTTTTAACTGTATTTAAATAACTGTCTCATTGAAGGGTAGATGGGGTGGTCCATATTTGTTAAAAATTCAGCAATTAAAATTGAAAATTCCTTATTTTTGATGCGCAGTAACTTGAAAAGGACAATTTGGATTATTTTACAAAGTTCTACAAGGTTGTAGATATGAGGTATTTCTTAGAAAATCTTAGTAACTTTAGGAGCACCCTAACCAAACCTTCTTGAACCTTGACGATCCAAACCATTGCGCTGTATTATCATTAGTCCGTGTTATTTAGTGTTATTTATTGATCGTCTGCCTTGGTTGCATAATTAACACTTTGTCACCGTACTGTACACTCATTTGGCGGGGCGTGTTTATTTTGAATTTCTTTTTTTCGTTCATAAATAAACTGGGCAGGGTGTCCGTTACGTACTGTTTCCCCTTGAACTAACTGTTGTCGTAGGTGTACAGGTAGGGATTCTCCCGCGTTGGACAGCGGAACGACTCGAAGGGGGCATTCCAGGCGGTTCGCTTCTTGCCCGGTGGTTCCAGCATGTTGTTCCAGAGGGCGGATGCCGCGCGGCTGTGATTTGGGAGAATGTTATTGTAATTATGAATTTGATTTAAATGTTGAAACAGGGATTTCATTTTTGAAAGTTTACATGACTGCAAAAAAAATTAAAAAAAGACATCTTTACATTACGAACAGAAAAAAAATCGTTCAAGTAAACTATTTTCAATTGGGATTGAGGCAAGCAGGTAAAACAATAACTGCTTTTGATTACAGACCAGAGTAGCTTTGTTTGGTGTGAGATAACTACGATAGTAACTATCAGAATCTGCAGTAAATCTCTTGTTATGGTTTCGGAGTGCAGTCGATTGAACAACATATTTATTGTTCATTGTCGAGCTGCACTTGAAGCATATCATATTTATTGGCTTAATGAAAGCTAAATCGAAAATAAGCACTCATAAATGTGCAAGAACAATAAAAGCAAAACCAACTTACGCATGGCCCTTCTGGCTTAAATGGAAGCAGTCGTATGAAAGCAGGCTATAATCTACTCCTTTGTGGTTGTTTAGCTGAAATTGAGAAGAGAAAAGCAAAAAAGCCGCAAATGAAATAAATAAGCAATGTGAAGGAAGTATCGACAAAGAAAAGAGACCACTCACAGTAAGCCGCTTCGTCCACGGTTGATGAACCACGGCAAATCCGTCGAGTCCGCGGAACTCGTCCAGCATGGGCACCTCTTCCTCCACCTTTTTGTACTGTCGCTGTATTTTGGCCCACCTGGCCCTCGAACTCTCCGTCGAGTTGTGGATCGGTCCCACCCAGCAGGGACACTCGCCGTGGTGCAGGATCCAACAGATCATCGGTTTGTCTGGCAGATTCACCACCTTCTCCACGTCCGGCATCGAAACGATGTTGACGAACGTCCGCGGCAAATTGTCCCGCAGATATCGCAAAGTTGCCAACAGGTTCCTCCTGTGCTTCATCGGCAACGATTCCGGATTTTTCATCGTACATACGTACGCACAAATATCATTCCCGCCGATGGTGATCGTCAGGATCTTCCAGTCCCGCTTGAAGTTGACCCGCCGGTCGGACTTGATTCGCGTCACCATTTGGCGCGCCATGTGGGGCAGTTCCTTCGAGATGGCACCGATTTCAGCGTTGTTGAACTGCGAGTCCCAGTGGAAGCTGTAGGAATCGCGGTAGGAGTAGCCCACCAACTTAGGATTAAATACTTTTAAAATGTTAGGAAGCGTGGTGGCGTTGCGCCAATTCCACTGGCCGCCGATGCACCAGGACAGGCCCCGGTTCTCGGTGTACAGCTCGAGGAAGCTGGTGGCGGATGCGCCACTGGCCGTGATCACCGAGTCCCCGATCGCGGCGATCACGTTGATGTCACCTGGTGGAAGAAGGAATATTTGTAGTGAAAAAAGAGTTCTACTAAAAATTGTTATTAATATTGAAAGTAGAGCGACCAATCTCCCGTCTTGGGATTTCCCGAAATTTAACTTTGTTGCCCCAATATTTTGAAAATTTATTGGAAAATAATGATTAAATTGAAGAACTTAATTTGATTTAAATAAATTCTACTAACTGTTATGTATTTTAGATCATATTATTATCCTAAGCATTCAAAACTGGTCTTGATTATTCGTTGGAGATTAAATGTTATGATATCATGGAATGAAAATAAACTTATTCTTTCCTGATCCTCCTGATAATATTAACTCCTTTCCGCCAAGAGTAAAATCGAAGTTTTTTTTCGTTTTTGTTACCATGACCAAATTGAATAAAAAATTGCATTCGTATCATTGAATTAAAATAGAATTGGACAAGCAAAATTAGTTCAATCTGTTTCAAAGTTTACTTTTTGAGCTTTTAAAACAATTTTAAAATTTAGTTATATTTTTAAGGTTGATTTAACACTTTAATATTTCTATTAAAAAAAGTCATTCCAGCTTTATGCGTGAATGTTAATCTTGATTGCATAGACATGTTCAAAAGCATGAATACATTTTTCTCATTACTAAAACACTTTGATACAGAAATAATATTTTTGAAGAAAAAAATAACATTTCTTAAATTTATTGTACGCTACGAGGTTCTACTTATAACATTTGAAAATTAGTGTAATTACTTCAAGTTTTTTTTTTTTAAATCAGTCAAGCCAGGTTTGTATGTTTATTTAAAAAGAACGCTTCATTCAATTTGTGCACGAGCCACAACAAACGCACAAAGGGTCATATGCAAAATTTGCTAAACTTTACGAAAAAAATACTTCAAAAGCACACGATTGAGTTTCTGGTCAAAATTTGGCGAATGAATGATTCTCTGAACAATTTTAGTTCGAAAAATTTAGAATGCATGCAAACTTCTTATGTTTATAATACATCAACTACGTTGGTTTTTGTCTACTTATTGTAGAACATTATAATTAGGACTATAATTGTTAAATACCGTGAAATGCCGCAACATTAAAAATAATGAACTGTCAAATTGGTTCGCAGTTAATTTAAACATTGTTTTTTAAAAATACATACAATCTGCAAGATTTTTAACAAGCATTTTGGAACTATTTTTTTTATATGAGCAATTCTCGCTGAAACCGTCCCACTAGATGCACATGTTCTCAAATCGTTACGGCAATGTTCTCATTCGATTCAGCGCACCAAAAAACCATTAAAACAACCTTCGAACCATTGAAAATATCAGCCGTTAGCCACCTGTAAATATAAACATGTTTTGAACAATGGATTTTTTCGAAAAAATGCCCTAATTTGAATAAATGATATCTCCCAAAATACATTACCAAACATCAAATATTTATATATCGTTGGAAAGGTAATCGCGAGGGCTTTATATCGCACTTTGATAAACATTTGAAAAATTATTTTTCAATGGTAATTTTCAGGGTTTTGGGAAACTTACTCTTAATTTTGAATTTTGACCGTGTTCGCAACCACTTATCGTTACGATACAATTTTCATTCGAAAGATTGGACGATTTTGCATAAAATCAACTTGAGAAAAGTAGTGTAATGAAATAGTTTTCGTATAGTTATTAACGGATTAAAGAAATTGGTCAAAATTCAGTTAAAAATAACCAAAGCTCAGACTTCAGAAATGAGCCTTATTTACAGGCAAAACAAAGCAGCATTGTATTTGAGCCGAATATATAGTCATCTGAGGCAAATCTGGGCATATAGGATGAATAGGGACAGATATTTCAACTATGCTTTCACTCATTAGATCATATTTTTAATTTGTTTATGTAAAAGCATACATAAACGAACAAGTTTCTAAATTTGAAGCTTTTAAGTACTCTGAAAACTAATGTCCTTACTTAGACTGTAGTCTCGATTCGCCACATTTCACTGAAGTTATATTTTATGTACAGAATTTGTTTCAGGAAGGTCTGCTTTATTTGTATAACCTCAATCGTGCACATAAAACTGCAAAGTTGAAATCAATATTTTTTTATCAAGTTAAAATTTGGTGGGACTGTTAATACCATCAAAACAAGCAAGAAACTCGATTTTCGTCCAAATCGTACTACGCCCTTTTATTTGACAGCACCCCAAAGTTTATTTTTTTTGCAAACAATGTTAAAAACCTTCATTTTCAAACTGCTATATCTCTAAAACCGCAAGCAGTACAAAGTCGAGCCAGAATTCACTAGAAAGATAATTTTAAGTAGAATTAATAGGTGTAGTCTGTTTTTCAATTAAAACTATTTCCAGTGTATTTTTTTTTTTGTTTGATGCCACTATCCACTGCGACCAGGAATTAGATCTATTGCGGACTTGCAATTCTATTTATAGAATCACAAAGGCTTCTTCTGTTATTAGGCAGATGGGACACGCACACACGCTATTGTTGAGCGAGTGTGTCGAGCGATCCACTGCCGTAACTTCGCCGCCGAAGAGGTTTTGAATGTTTTTTCAATCCTCTTTGGCTCTGCCTTTTCCACTCTGTACTGTCCAAATGTATCGCTAGAACCGAAGTGCACATTTTACGTTTACTTATACCCAGCTAGCCCTTAAGTTCTGGTTTCTGAAAAACTCGTCCCTTCAAAGCACTTTTTGCGATCGGGCCGTGGAGCTCTGCAGGGCAATTATACAGAGAACAGTTGGTCCTTATACATGTGAAGAGTACAGGGGAAAGGATGTGCCGAGCCATGTGGGTTTGAAACCACAACCTTCCGCTCATAAAGCGAAACCTGTAACCATTAGACCACAGGAGCTCGGCTTCCAGTGTATTTATGTTGCGCCAATGAAAACTTGATACATGGTTTTCATATTTAGAGCAATTAAAATTAAAGTTGAATGAATCCCAACATATTTTTTTTGCATAAAATAGAGAAGAGCGGGGCAAAGGTACGCATCTAGTGACAATCATTCTGTCACCGACCATACAATATTTTTGATTCGATGTATATACAAAATGTCACCCCTATCACTTGCCTTCAAAACGTAGTACCTAGGTACTACGATTTACCTCAAATCCCTTTTATGTCGAGAACTAGGCAATTACCATAAGTACGTAGCTTGGCACCGTACACTAAAACCCCGGTTTACGCTCAGGCGTTACGCTTTGTATTTCGTCGATTTCTCCGAAACGACGCAATATTTTTGCAATCTTTTTTAAGCGATTTATAGGTCTTGTGCAGATCTACAAATTGCTTTCAAAAGAATGTAAAAACATTACACTGTTTTCGAGAAATCAACCAAACAAAAAGCGTAACGCCTGCGCGTAAACGGGGGTTTTAGTGTATGTGGGTCAAAGGGATTTTTAACATTTTTTATTTTTAAAGTTAATTTTTCATCCAGTTTTCAATTGGGGGTTGTTATTTACCCCAAATTAAGATAAATTTATCGTAAATTGTCTTGTAAAAGGGCGTAGTTCAATTTGGACGAAAATCGAGTTTATTGCTTGTTTTGATGGTATTAACAGCCCCACCAAATTTTAACTTGATAAAAAAATATTGATTTCAACTTTGCAGTTTTATGTGCACGATTGAGGTTATACAAATAAAGCAGACCTTCCTGAAACAAATTCTGTACATAAAATATAACTTCAGTGAAATGTGGCGAATCGAGACTACAGTCTAAGTAAGGACATTAGTTTTCAGAGTACTTAAAAGCTTAGAATTTAGGAACTTGTTTGTTTATGTATGTTTTTACATAAACAATTTAAAAATATGATCTGATGAGTGAAAGCATAGTTGAAATATCTGTCCCTATTCATCCTATATGCCCAGATTTGCCTCAGATGACTATATATTCGGCTCAAATACAATGCTGCTTTGTTTTGCCTGTAAATAAGGCTCATTTCTGAAGTCTGAGCTTTGGTTATTTTTAACTGAATTTTGACCAATTTCTTTAATCCGTTAATAACTATACGAAAACTATTTCATTACACTACTTTTCTCAAGTTGATTTTATGCAAAATCGTCCAATCTTTCGAATGAAAATTGTATCGTAACGATAAGTGGTTGCGAACACGGTCAAAATTCAAAATTAAGAGTAAGTTTCCCAAAAACCCTGAAAATTACCATTGAAAAAATAATTTTTCAAATGTTTATCAAAGTGCGATATAAAGCCCTCGCGATTACCTTTCCAACGATATATAAATATTTGATGTTTGGTAATGTATTTTGGGAGATATCATTTATTCAAATTAGGGCATTTTTTCGAAAAAATCCATTGTTCAAAACATGTTTATATTTACAGGTGGCTAACGGCTGATATTTTCAATGTTTCGAAGGTTGTTTTAATGGTTTTTTGGTGCGCTGAATCGAATGAGAACATTGCCGTAACGATTTGAGAACATGTGCATCTAGTGGGACGGTTTCAGCGAGAATTGCTCATATTTTTATTACAATTTTTAACGAAAAGTTGCAGCGAAATATGTTTTGGTTGTTACAACCCAGGAATAATACAATTTGAAGTTTAAAAAAAAATAGGACACATGAACAATTTTTTATATAACACAAAATTTCGAAAAGAATGTTAAATAATGATATTCAAAACTGCAATAAAACGACGCAGAGCAGTTTTAATCTATTTCTGTAAAAAATCATTTAAAAGATGAACAAATTGCACAAAACGCAAGAAAAGTTAAAAAAATGTTTTGGGCACAAATGACGTTTTTTTATTCATGTTGTTAGATTTTTTTAAGCGCTTGACAAATAGTTACAACTTTGTATGGAAAAAAGCCACGCAGAAGGCGTTGAACATTTTAAATATGAAGGCCACTTTGTTTAGGCACGATCGCTTAGGATGTGATTAGTTTTAAAGATCATTAAGAGTGTGCTTTGTTTTATAAATATTTAAGCAAATTAAATTTCTAGGATCTCAGTAAAAATAGAATGAATGAATCCTAAAATCTGTAAAAGAAAATTCTACAGAATTTAATAAAATTGAGCTCATAATTTGTATTGCCATGAATATAAATATGTATCATAGAAAATAATAACTTGCCTTATCTCAATTTAGCTGAAATAACACATTTTTGCGTTAATTATTTTTTACAGTGTAAACACTGTAAAAACACAGAAAACGACAGATTTTAGAGTACCGTGAAACTTAAATATTTAGAAATTATTTGCCACGTTTTTTTTTGCAGTGAAAAATCACTAGTTCTGATTATAATTCTCTAAAAGTAACCATGCAAAGTTACAAAAAACACATAATTTAAAAATAAGAAAATGTTGCTTCAAATAAAAAAGACCTCTCTTTGTTTTTGCAGATTCTAAATGTATATTAAATTTGCAATAAATAGCATGTCCCACGATATTTGACATTTGAGCATCGGGAAATAGCATCGATTATTGTTTTTTTTTTCAAACATGATTATTTTATTAGAAAAATTTACGAAAGTTATGACAAAGCTTAAAAGATGGCATTTTTTGTCATCTAACACATCCAAAAATAAGATTTTTCTAAAATATTGTTTGTCGTAAAAAGTCGAATAAAAAAATTGTTTTTTTTTATAGTGTATCTATTTTTTCTGAAAAGTTCTAAGAAAAACCAAAAAAAATTGCAACCTTGGGAAAAAAACCTGCCATTGCCTCACCGTCTCAAGCCTTCGGACACCTAGTTTTCTTTTAGGAATCTTGCAACAGAGATTTTTCAATCATAGCCATCTTAAACTATGGACCCGATAATAGTAGTTTATGCAACAAGTTGCAAAAAGAGGATTTTTTCAGCACGAGTCGTACATTTATCCAACGAGGTTCACCGAGTTGGATAAATACGACGAGTGCTGAAAAAATCAAGTTTTGCAACAAGTTCCATACAACATTTTTTGCAATTCCGAATTGAGTGAAATTTTATGTCAAATTTTCATGTATTTCGTCAATAAATCGTTTAAATCAAAAAAATGTTGAAAAGTGTTACTTTTCGAAACAAGTGCTGAGAAGTTCAACTTTTCAGCACCTATTTCAGTTCTGAAAAGTAGAACTTTTCAGCATTTATTTTGAAAAGTGTTGCTATTCGATTCTGTTATGTTTGGTACAGAAAAGTAGGCTATTTCGTCGTTCAAGAATGACAGAAAAAGTAAGTAGTTTCACGACCGAATTGCAAAAAACACTTTTCAAAATAAATGTTAAAAAGTTCTACTTTTCAGCACTGAAATGGGTGCTGAAAAGTTGAACTTTTCAGCACTTGTTTCGAAAAGTAACACTTTTCAACATTATTTTGATTTAAACGATTTATTGATAAAATACATGAAAATTTGACTTAAAATATCACTCAATGGGTTTTTTCGAAATCGCAAAAAATGTTGTCTGGAACTAGTTGCAAAACTTGATTTTTTCAGCACTCTTCGTATTTAGCCAACTCGATGAACCTCGTTGGATAAATGTACGACTCGTGCTGAAAAAATCATCTTTTTGCATCTTGTTGCATAAACTACTATTAATGCAAAGAATAAATATATCAATGTCGAGCTTAAGTTTCAATATCATTTAAAAAAAAAACAACTTCCATCATTAGCGGTGATATTGGACCTGGAGGGTAAGATTGAGTCATACAAAAACGCAGAAATTTATATGACCCAATCTCATCCCCAGACCCAATGTCACCCTTGTTGCCGGTACCTTTAATTTTTTATCTGAAGAACATGAATTTAAAATTCTTTTCCCTTAAGTATAATTCCCCCTTTATTGAGATATTCTGTTTATTTTAATAAAAAAAAGAAACGATTTGCAAAAACTCTGAGAATTACTCAATCGACTCTCTCCGGCATTCAAATTGCGTAACTCAGTCAGAATGTAATTTTCAACAGGCCAAACAATTGTAAGGTCAAACCGACTGAGTAATGATCTGCACTAATTTGGAACCGTCCGTTGGGCAAACACAATTGTTTTCATTGCCAAAACCGTTGCACGAAAAATGAAAGTTGTAAATGAGTCATCGTAAAACAAAAAAAAAAACTTTAACGGGATAATTATTCCGCTTACCTGGTCTCAACTTGTGCACGCTGGTGGGCGGCTCTCGGCTCCGACCGAGGGTCACATCGCACGGAAAGGGCACACTGTCCGGGACCTGCTTCTGGAGGAACCGACCGCGCGTCTTCAGCCCCGTCCGGCCGGCCATCATCATCGTGACGTTCCGGTACAGGTGGAAGAACAGCCGCCACTCGGAGTTGTCGAAGACGGTCGGCCGGAACGCGCTCAGCTGGCCATCCACCTTCCAGCGGTGGAATTTGTTCTCCTGGCACATCAGCAGCAGCAGTATCAGGTAGATGTTCAGGGAAGTCTGTGTGAGCCACATTTTTGTGGTGGGTTTTTTGTTTTGTGTGTTTTTTTGGTTTTCGGCTTTTTTCGTTGGGTTTCTTCCTTGGGGTTTGTCACTACCTCATTTTTTTCGTTGTTCTTTGCTACAGCTTAGTGAAATCATTTTCCGGTTTATTTTGATTTTGTAAACGCGATGTCACCTAAATGTTAATAATACTGCTGAAATAAAAATAATATCTCCCACAATTTTGGTGCCATGGTGCCAGAACGGTCAATGTTTCATGAAACTCTGAAAGAGTTTTGGGACACAGCTTTGTGAGTTGGTGGAAAGTAGCCTGTAGTTTCCTTCAATGTTTCATTTGATAAACTGTGTTTTCATCAACAGTTGATTCTATTTTTCATTTTCATCTAATTTAATTGCTACATCACTTCACTTATGAGTGTATCTTGACTTGACATTTCAGCACCTCCCTTGACACTATAGCTCACTCACGGTTTGCGCTTCTCCTGTCAAGAGTGTGCTTAGCGTGCGGCACCCAAGCATAACTTCAAACAAAAAGAATCATAATTATACAACACCTCGTTGAAAGATTGTTATCGAGCGAAAACAATAAGACAGAAAAAAACGAGTGAGTCCCAAATAAGCGAGGAGTCAACCTTGGGCCAAAGAGTTTCGTCGAGGCTGATTGGATGACGATCTTCAAGGGGTCCAAGCAAAATTTCGCAAAAGCGCATCATCACTTGTTGGAGTGGCCGGCATTGCATCCATGGTTGGGGTTTTACCGGCAGACTCAGTGCTTTCAAATTTAATCTCAATTGTGCAGTAGCAGTGTCAGAAAATGCTCTGCCAAGAGAATGGCGCTCTGGCATGGCACACGCAAAGATTGCCGAAAAAAAATCCATGTTCCACACCAAAATCGACCGTTGCTCGGACAAACTGTTGTTTGGGTAAATGGGGTAAGGTGGCTCCACTGTTTATACTTATTGAAATATAGTTTGTTATCAAAGAGCTGCCATGGCTGACTGTTGAAGATGATTACTTTGTAACCGAAAGATACTGGTTCACAACGAGAAAGTCTAGAACAAAGGTATTCTTGAACGCGGTTTGGTGTCTTCGGCAAAGTTGTAGGTAGAGGGTGACGATTCTCGAGATTTTCAATTTCCCGGGAATCGAGAGTTGTATTTTGCTATTTCCCGGGAATTTTTTTAAACTATGCAATAGTGCCATTAATTTAACAGAAATGTAATAAATTTGTTCAGTAACATGTTATGTTATAAACTAATTCAGTTACAATTAATTCAAACTTATTCAATGAAATGTTAATTTAAGTAGCCTCGTTTTATAGTTCACAGTTCTACATTTTGATATATTTTTTCTGAATTCTGAAGCTTTTTGCATGAACTTGTTATTAGATTTTTAGAAATTTAAACTTAGCTAATAAATAATTTCCCAGTATCTTTATTTTTGCAATTTTATAAATAACGACTCAAAACAACAATTTAAAATTGTTTTTCCTTCTTGGGCCAACTGTAAATATTAAATGAAGAAATATTAACAGTTATCCGGAGAACCAGAATTTTAACAATTGGCGGACCTAAACATTACAAAGAGTTGCAGAGTTATTTTTCCAAAAAGTTATTTAATATTGAGGTTGATGCTAAACCCAATACTACTATTGACATCAAAAAGGAAATTACCTTGATACAGCGAAATTAATTTACTTAGAATAAAACAAACAAAATTATAAGGTTTGCTATGCTCGACAGATGATATAGAAAATGAACTTATTTTAAAAATGCTTTTCCTTCTTAGAAATAATAAATTGAAATAATATTTTAAAAAATATTTGAGTTTTTCATTTCTGGGGTGTACCTGCAAAGTATGCTTCAATGTAACTTTTGTTTACACTCAATTATAGTTATTGGAATTTTTTGACAAGTTAAAATTTACACTTTCTAAATAAAAAGATTATAAAAGCATTGGTTTATTCGAACTTAAATATCGATCAATGAACACTCAATGTTCTGGACAATATCGATTTTTTCAAATGGTTTTCTGATTAGTTTATATAATTTGGCTTTCATATTTATACAGCAATTCCCCACGAAAACAGCATGGAAAAAAACAAAAGTGCTCGAATCGGGCTCAAAATTTTTCTGGGGGTTCCCTAGCCGAAATAATTAGACCCGTATTTTTTTGTTTGGCCATTAGGGTGACCTACGCTGTGTTAGGGTGGTCTGAAAAATGGCAATTTTCGTCGATTTTCGCTAAAACCACTTTTTTTGAAAAATCATAACTCCTCGCCATTTTAACCGATTTCAATTGTCTTATACGCAAATGAAAGGCGATAAGTTGGCCTTTCAAAGAAAAATAGTAAGAAGTTTCAAAAATCCAGCCTAACATATGAAAAGGGCGTATGAAACTTTAAAATGCCGTTTTGGCGGTGTCTGGACCAAAGAGCCTATGTCTGGAAATATTTTTATCGGATTCCCCGGACATTTTTACATAACATACTAAAAAATGGGAGGAGTTCATTAACAGGATTCCGAGATATGATTTTTTGAAAATAAAATCCGTGTTTTTTGACGCGCCGCGCGCAAAAACCGAAGAATGACGAAATTGGCAAAAAATAAACTTTTTTCACTAAAACTGCGATAACTTTAAAATTTCAGCGATGACCTATAGATGTTTGGGTACCAAAATTTTCGTAATTACGCGGCGCGTCAAAAAACACGGATTTTATTTTCAAAAAATCATATCTCGGAATCCTGTTAATGAACTCCTCCCATTTTTTAGTATGTTATGTAAAAATGTCCGGGGAATCCGATAAAAATATTTCCAGACATAGGCTCTTTGGTCCAGACACCGCCAAAACGGCATTTTAAAGTTTCATACGCCCTTTTCATATGTTAGGCTGGATTTTTGAAACTTCTTACTATTTTTCTTTGAAAGGCCAACTTATCGCCTTTCATTTGCGTATAAGACAATTGAAATCGGTTAAAATGGCGAGGAGTTATGATTTTTCAAAAAAAGTGGTTTTAGCGAAAATCGACGAAAATGGCCATTTTTCAGACCACCCTAACACAGCGTAGGTCACCCTAATGGCCAAACAAAAAAATACGGGTCTAATTATTTCGGCTAGGGAACCCCCAGAAAAATGTTGAGCCCGATTCGAGCACTTTTGTTTTTTTCCATGCTGTTTTCGTGGGGAATTGCTGTATAAGAATAAAATTTCCCGGGAGTCTCGACCAAATTTCCCGGGAATCGAGAGGTCCAAAAATGATCGATATCCCGGGATTTTTTTCCCGGGAATTCCCGCTCGTCACCCTCTAGTTGTAGGTATTGATGAGGACTTTTCAGAAAAAAATGACAGGCAATTTTTTGCCGAGTGATTTTTTTACAAAAAATTAAATTCCTAAAATCCATATAAATTTTTGATATGCTTTAGGGAACAAAAAAACCATAAGTTTAAAGCCATAGAAAAGAATGGACACAAATTTTGCCGCCACGCTATGATTTTTTTTTCAATTTGTGTGTTTTGGTAAAATAGTAATTTTATTCGAAATCATTTTTTGACTTCAATTTTAAATGTGAAAATTTGAAATCGAAAAGTACCTTACAGATTTTCTGATGAAGTGCACCGTTAACGGAAAAATTACAATTTTTTATTTTTTTTTAAAGACTTGGTCTGATAATACTTTTTTCAAAATCATTTTTCTCAGCAATTTCCAATAAAATCGTCTATGAAACAATGAAGATTGTTTCTCTGGTTGCCAAAATACAGCGAATGAATCTCATCTTTTTTTTTCAGTACCAATATATCAAGAAAAATATGGCCCAATTTTCAATGTTTAAAAGTTAAACATTTGTGAAATTTTCTTATCCTTTCTAAAAGAAATTGAAATTTTTTGAATCAGCTCTAACATTTAAAAAGAGCGAATTGAATATTTGAACTTTTTTCGATATTAGTTCTCATTCATTATTATGTTCAAAAGGATCAGAAGATTTCACAAATGTTTAATCTATAAACAATGAAAATAGTACTATTAGTTTCTGAGATAGTTGTCCTAGAAATAAAAAGGTTGTTTGCATGAAACTTGATTTTTTTTTATTGTTTATTTTAGGCCGTTGCAAATATTTTTCAAAGTTTTTGTCGCCCCCCCTTCAAAGTTGGTCTAATCAGGGGGGCAAAAAAGTTTTTTTTCGAAAAACTTCAAAATTTTTATGAAAAATAAAATTTAATCAACTGAAAACCAGTTAAAATGCATTTTCCCGCGTTTATAATCATATTTAGCATGTTTGAACTCCTTTGACAACATTTTAAATTTTCATGAAATACCAATGTACAGTCCCACGAAAATTTTTTTTTTGCGAAAAAAAAATTCCGTCATTACCTCGATATTTTTAAAAGCAATGATTGGAAAGCAACTGTACGCCTGTAAAATGCATTATAAACACTTTTTTCATCCAAATGTTAAAACCTAGGTTTGTAATTTAAATTTTTATTTTTTTTTATTTACCCCCACACTTGACTTTGGTAAGAGCCGAGGGACATAAACTTCAAAAAATATTTGCAACGGCCTTACTCGCTGTATTTCAGAAAAAAATTATATAATTAAAATTACAAGCCATGGTTTCAATATTTAAATTTAAAAATGGGTTTTAAAATGCAAATATACACATGTCCAGTTGTTATGCAATTATTAGTTTTCAAAATATCTAAGTTTTGACGAAATATTTTTTTGGACGAAAAAAAACGTTTTGCTTTATGTACTGTACAACGCAAGTTCACCAAAGAAATCTAAATATTTTTAATCGATCCCAGACATGGTAAATATGATTTCAAACGCAGGAAATTGTTTTCAGTTGATTAGACATCTTTTTCCATTCAAATTTTAAAATTGTTCGAAAAAATATTTTGTTTTGCCCCCTGATTCACATATATTTTGAAAGGATGGTGGGGGGTGGAGGGCGACATAAACTTTGAAAAATATTTGCAACAGCCTAAATTAAATTTTACATCCAAAACAGTAGTTAATGCAACTTCTAAAAAACCAAAACATAAATTCTGAAAAGTAGATCGTTTCAGGACTCGAATAAGTGCTATTATCAAGTTTTCATACTCCTATCTATAGCATACTCCTATAAATCAAAAGTTAGGGAATTTCATGGATTATAAGCCTACGGTTTTAACTTTTTGGCCAATTGCAGTTTTTCTCACAGTTTTCTATAACAAACATTTTACAACGTTAGTTTTTGCCCTGTAGGCTTCCATAGCGGCTTGTTTGGTCTCAATTTTGTTATATTCGGAATTCTCAGAAAATTTTACGTTAGTGAGAAGTATCTAAGAAAGTTAGAATTGATGAAGTTTGCGAGCAATTTTAATTTTTTTTAAATGTTTTTTGGACCTTAAACTTCAAAGCCCGTTTTACCCCACTTCCCTTTGTCGTAGAGGGCTCATATTTGGCATGAGTTCATCTCATGTATGGACAAACAAACGCTGAAAGTTTCATCCAAATCGGAGTTTCATCCAAATCGATACGACCTCTAGAACAAACCGAGCAATATTTACAAATACTGCCTCTTAATTGAAAACGCATTGCATAACGTATATTTATGCATTTTAAATAAATAATGACTTTTTTTATTTTGGGACCACAGATCGGAATGTGTTTCTTTTTATTTGATTTTTTCATTTGACTGCAAATCACCTTCAAAACATAATTTTGGCCGTTTAACCCCACACCCCATTTCCCCACCGGCTTCTGTCAAGTGCCAGTCCAAATTACCCATCAAATGGCGCGAAGATGGCAGCCAGCAGCATGGCTTTGGTTTGGCTAGCCGCCGGTAATTATGGTCTGATCGGAGTTGTTCATACATCTCTTTGATTTTTCTCCTCACTTCATTCATGCTTCGCTCCAGCTGGTTTAGCTGATTTGGCGAGCCAGCGAGGTGAGGACAGGTGCGCTTAATCGCGCCAAAGTGGTGGCTTCGGCTGAGCCCCGAAAAGTAGCATCACCCCGCTTGACTTGACTTAATCTTCGAATAACGTGCCGGCTCGACTCCGGTGTAATTGAACTCTTGTGAAGGCATTTAAAGAACCCTCGCCGGTGTGGTTTTTCGTATTTCGTTAGATTGATTATGTCTTTGGGTGTGCGATCGCATGATTGTTGCGACATCATTCCTTTAATAGCCCCGCCGACTTGAGTCTCTTGAGTTGAGTCTCCTTGAGTTGTTCTGTCAGTCTCGTCGAGGTCGACTTGCTGATTGGAGAGGGATTGTGTCACGTGGTACGGCAGCAACCGAGGGTAATTGTGCTTAGTTGATCAACTTTCAATTAAATGGACAGTTAGAGCAAGTGTTTAATTAGTTCTACTTTCATACTTAGTGCAGTTACACATGTCGGTCAACAAAACCATGTGTTCAACGCAATTAAAATTTGAAAACAAGTTGTAACATTTATAATTGAATGCCTTTTCTGGCAAATGTTGAACCATCCTCATAAAATTAGGCTCTCAATAAATCAATCGACACGTAAGTGTTGCACCTCAGAGAAGGTGTTTGCTGAATGGGCTGGAAATAAAAGTGATTCAATCTTTTTGGCAACAATAGCTCAACTAGTACAAAAGCTTTCGAAAAGGCAATGGATTGGAAGCTTCTTCCTTTGAGTGCAGTTTAGTGTTGATCAGATGTTGTTTATCTAATAGCAGCACGGAGCAAAATGCGTTACCCGGGCAGAAAGTTGCATCTTGGAAAAATCTACCCATGTTCGTAAAAACACGAACAAGTCAAGTTCACCCCAGGGTATGGTTAAGAGATAACCGAACATGGCCACGAACATAAATTGTTCGAGGTGTATCTGCGAAAAATCTTGTTGAGTTTATTTGACCAACAATGCCACATCAAGTTGAGTTTATAGTAGCAAACAACTGAAATCTTCCAAAAATCATATCAAGTTCATAAAGTAGATTTTGATCCCAAAAATAATTTTATTGGTTTTTAATGCACCCTGCCACTATTCAGACCCCCCCCTTTATTTCTCTTCACAAATATGAGTAATATTGCAGGAATATACGCACTTACATCAAAACAAGATTTTTCAAAGTTGAAAAATTATTTTACTTTAAAAACTCATTAAAAAATTGTGGAGAAAGCGTTGAATTGCCAAAATGTCACAATAATTTTCCAAATCACGAAAAATCCAAAGTCTCTATATTCCATTTTTTTTAAATTAAAAATAAAAGTCTATGAAAATATTCCTAAATTTGCATAAGTCCAAAAATCCACAGTAAAATTTCAAAAAGCCTGGTAATGTTTCTTATCAAAATAATTTTTCAAAATGTGGAAAAATATTCAACTGGCTGAGAGCAAAAATTTCGCAAAGTCCTGAAAATCTAATAAATTCTACCAAAAATCTTGTCGTGATACGGATCCCGTAAATTTTCTAAGTGCCGGAACGATTTTTGTAGGGGTATATCAATAATTATTAAAAACCAACTTTCGAATTTCAAAATTTCAATGAAGACGTTTTGTTAGGGACATTATTTTAGGAACAAACTGATGTTTTTGTAAAATCGGACAAAAATTTCCTGTAATTTCGTCGATTTTTCCGAAATTTTGGTTCAAAGCAAAAATAAACATCAAAATAATTTATCATGTTTCCAAACTCCCGAAAATTTTCTAAGTCCCAAAAAATGCTTTTTCTGTAAAAAGTAAAGAATTTAAAAATATACGCAAAAATTTCAAAGTCCAGCATAAATAAAATCATACATTAAAATATCAGCTCATGAAAATTATTCTAAGTGTCGGAAATTGAAAATTCTGTCAGTGACTGCAAATTTTGCTAAGTCCAGTATAAATTTGAAATAAAGTCAAAATAATCATTTCATGATGTTCGGGTAAAATTTTGGAAAAAATAAAATTTTCGAAATTTTTGCTAAGACTAAAAAAACTACCACTAACAGCTCAATATCAACTGTAGATAATGCAGTATGATCATGGAATATACTTTCCATGATACGCAGTCGGTTTCAAAAGTCGTCATAACTCGAGGAGTTTACAGCAAGATGCGAATAAACAAGCCAAGATAGTTCGAAGTTATATCCACCAACTCACTTTCCGCCCGGGTAATAGTTGAAACATTCAGTTTGTTTTTTTGATTGTTTTAGTCTTTTGTTACAAATTTACAGCTTATTTTTAATACATCTCTACTTCTTTATTGATGAAGCAGTTTATTTATCATAGTTCTGTGACTTCTAAAGCAGCTATATTATGCAATTAATGAAATTTTGTTTTTCCCGGTTGAGCACTAGCTTGTCCATGCATTTTTTATATATTCAAACATCTGTATCTTGTGGAGGAATTTTCTGATCGATCTGGTTTTTGGAAAATTTGTAGGTATTTTAGAAACTATAAAAATAGGCCAACTGAATTGTTTTTAACAATTTTGAATAATTTTTTTCCAGTTGTTTTTTTTGGTTATTATGCAGGATATTTCATATTACATTTCAACTAGAATCTCCATCTTTGAGCCATAAAGGAGACGGACGAAGTCACCGAGTTGAAAAGAAGAAAATCAGCCATTAGTTTATTAGAAAAATAAAAAAAGGTTTTTGAAGCATCTCGGGTATTCATTATCCTTTCCAATATTTTTTTCAGCCCATTATAGAGATTTAATTCTTTCGTGTAATCGTATCTTTAAAATAAATAGTTGAAGAGGAAAGTTTACAAATCTCTGAGTCAACTACCCATGAGTTTTAAATATTTTTATTTATTTTTATTTTTATTCGTCATATGATCAATATTTTTATTCGACAATATTCTAACATTTTATTGAAATTATATCTTCGATGGGACTCGAAATATTTGAAAACATGAGCACTTTTTACTAAAAGTTTTGAAAATATTTTCACCTTCATTTTTTGAAAGGTTTCGAAATGGTTTGAGAAAAGATTCAATTTGTTCGACATTTCCTTGGGATTTATTTATCTCGTTACACGGAGAAAAAAGAGTTCCCAAAATCGTGAACACCCGTTCATGAAATTGGGAACCACGAACAAAGTGTTCAAATTCCATGGTACGTTTTTGAAAATCGTACCATGGCATTTGAACACTTTGTTCGTGATTCCCAATTTCATGAACGGGTGTTCACGATATTGGGAACTCTTTTTTCTCCGTGTATTGACCATATACCTGAAGAATGTCGTATCAACAATGTCTAAATAATAAAATTGCAGAGAATTTTTTCAGCTTTTTGAAAATATTAGCCAAGAATGGACACTGCCTTTTTGAAAAAAAAAAAAATATCTTATGGCCGTTACAAATATTTAATAAGTTTATGTCCCTTAACTCTCACCAAAATCAAAGGGAAGAGTAAGGAGCGAAAATAAAAAAAATAGAAAGAAAGAAAGTGTTTCAACAGCAAATCAACCTTGAAAGAAATGCATCTGTATTAGGGTGGTGCAAAACCTGAATGGATGGTAGAATTGGCGTCAAATAACGGTTTTCCTGTGTTTACGACATTTTTCCGATCTGTTGTCCCTAAATATTTTTTTATTTGAATAAAAAGCCATTATTTCATTAATAATGCATAAACAAACAATTTTAAAACTTTTCATTTTTTCAATGAATGAAAATGTTTTTTTTCTTAGTCCCTGTTTTTTTTTGGGTTTTGAAAATTTGTTTTGGCCTAAATAAAAATATACGCCATGCTCAAAAGTGTCATTTTTGGTCCACCAGAACGTTAAAAAAATCCGAGGGGGGAGTTAAAAAAAATAAAAAAAGAGTACGAACGTTTTCATAACACTGTAAAATCACTGATTTGGACATAAAGAATCGATGGGCAAAGTTTCATCCAAACCAGTGAATGAAATTGGCGAAAACGCGGAACTGCGGAATATTTTTGCAGCGTAACGGGACACAGTGCCTTACAATTTATTCGGCTGTATCAAATCATTCACAAACTATTACCCAAATTTAAACACGATACATGAGATATAAAAAAACCTTAATTAGCATTTAATCTTTAACTGATAGCAAGACGGGTTTTTTGTTTCTTTTTTCACTTTTATTCACTATGTCAAGTTGAGCAAATTGAGGTTGAATTTCAGTATCTGTTTTATTATTATCCTGAAGCAAGATAGCCGCCAACTACTTTGGCATAGATTGTGAAAAGTTTTGTTGTACATTGAGCTTATGCTTATGTTTCGGCTTTAACTGTTTTTACTTTTCAGCTGTCTGAATTGTTGAAATGAACTGATGAAATTCAAGATTTTCACAAATTATCGTGAGACAGTCTGCTCAATAAATCAGTTCTCATTTTATCAAACATAAGAACAACGTTTCTTTGATACCTCCAGCAATAAAACATTTTGATCTAGACAAAGTTGCAAAACCACCAAGTAACAGCCATTAAAGCTCCCTCAAACTAGTAACAGAACTCTGTTGCATAAGTATATGTTGTTGCTTTCCTCGCGAAATCTCCAAACAGATTCAACAAAAATCTGGCTTGAATTACAGCCAGCCCATGCCGATATCACTTTCGTGCGGTGGCCACGATCGCGTTTTTTTCTCCTCCAGACTCTATCGGCGGCGGCGGCGTGAGCCTTACCGGCCATGTCCCAAATATGGCTCCCAAGTGTGCAACCGTCGGATTTGGGCTCTGAGTCTAAGGTGGTATCGATACACGCTAAACGTTAGTGGGCCACATTAGTTCCATGGCGTCTCGTCGCGTAGGCAGGGAAGTGTAACCCATTATTGGCATTCACCAGGCGCTGGTAATGGCGCCCGATTTGAGCCACGTTTAATTGCAATGAAAGCACTCGCGTGAATAAGTTTACTTTGACGGGAGGTGTTGAAGGCTTTTGGTCCCATTCCCAGGCCAAGTGTTACGAGCTATTTGAAGAATTTTGTGCAGGTAGAGACATACCTACTCAATAGCATATGTTTTCTAATTTCTTCAAATGTAGTGCTTGTCTCTAAAACATTTGATTAAGTTTCTGAGTAATGTTAAAATGTTCATTGAACAAAATTAGCTTATTATTAACCCTCTACCGACCTTTTTTATTCAAAAGTTTTATTTTTCCCGTGTTCAACTTGACTTCTCTTGTTTTATATTTTTCTTCTTTTTATATGCTTGTTTTTCACATTTTCTACTGTAGAACGATACGATTATCATTTAAATTGTAAAAAATGCTTAGAGGCTTAGTTTGGTACACTACACAAATTACTGCATGTTTATTTTCACACAATATCGAGGAAATGTTAGTAAGAAACACAGCGCAAGATGACCCCAAAAAATCCCTTTTAAAACATTGGCAAAGTTAAACTTCCAAACATTTTATTTTCTAAAATTTTATGAGTTCTTCTTTCCAATGCTTTTTAAAGATCAGAAATTGGTTGAAAATCGAATTTTGGCGTTTTTTAGTTGTAGAGGGTTGAACAAAAATCACATTATTTGAGCAATCCAAGTCATGCTAGAACTGTTCCTCTAATCTTGAAATTTGTGCCCTGATCACGAATCCGAGGTTCAATTTTCGATATCTTGAGGCGGTGGGGTGGCACGTATAATGTACATTCTACAAAATATCGTTTCGCCGAACAGGTGTTTCGCCGAATTGCATAAAAAATCAACTTTTGTAAGATTTCTGGTTTTTCATTGCTGCATGTTATCTTGTCACTCGTTCATTCGGAGTTGTGTGAAGCAGGTGGTAGATAATATAATTTGGATAAAAAATAAAGAACGCAAAAACGTACAGAAATTACACAACATCTAAGCTGAATATTAAAATAACTGTTCAATAACTCACAGAAAAAAAAAATCAAATAAATTTAATCAAAACAAAAACAAAAAATGCAAAAAAACTCACAGATACATATCAAAATTAGAATAAAAAAATAAAAGAATTGCTCACGTTCAGAAAGAATGCTAATACTCACAAAATTAAAAAAAATGAAATCAAAGCTAAAACTCGCAGAATTGTTTCAAATTTATTTGAAAAATATTAAGAACTGCAAACAATCCGAAAACTCACAGAAATAATTAATTTAAAATGCTTTAAAAACGATGAATGCAAAAACTCAGAGAGTTTTTTTAATTTTATGCTGACAATAAAAAAAAAACTGCTCATGTTTGAAAGAATGAAAAAACTCACAGGAATAATACAAATAATATGCTTCGAAAAACACTGAATGCAAAAACTCTAAAAAATTATAAAATTATATGCTAAAAATTAAAACTTCCGAAAAAAATCGAAGATGTCTTTTTTTGTTGTTTGGCATGTATCCCGTTTAGTAATATTTTTTATGATTTTTTGTTAATTCGGTGAATTTTCCCATAGGGCGAAACGAAATTCGGCGAAATGTCCGGGTTGTACGACCCCTTTCATTATACTGGGTTTTTTTAATTTTTTCATAGTGATTTGCAGCTCGAAACCATGAAGAAATAGAAATGTTGTGTCAAAGAGATTTTTGCGTTAAATTGGATGCCCGATTGGATAACGTTCAGGTTTTTTCATTTATAATGTTTTTAAAGGTTCAGCTAATTGCAAAAAAAAATACATTAAAAGGGGATTTTAAGGTTAAAATTTTAAAATAAATACTGGAAAAAATGGCCAGAATTTCCTCCATTCCATTCCATTCCTTTCTCAACATTACAATTTTAAAGGTTTGAAGGTTCGAGGAATTAAAATTTTGAAGATTTGAATACTTGAAGAAATAACGATCTGGGGATTTGAAGATTTGAAGATTTGAAGATTTGAAGATTTGAAGATTTAAAGATTTGAAGATTCCAAGATTTGAAGATTTGAAGACTTGAAGATTTGAAGATTTGAAGATTTGAAGATTTGAATATTTGAAGATTTGAATATTTGAAGATTTGAAGATTTGAAGATTTCATGATTTTAAAGTGGGGGGTTAATAACTATGAATTTCATTAAGACCATTTTTTCTTCGTTCTTTTTTTAAACAACAACATAGATCATCACTTGGGAATAGTATTCTCTATAATGGAATTGTGAGGAATGGCATATAACCGTACTTTATTGCTCTATGAAGTTATTTAACGCTTAATTCTTGATTTAGTTCAATTCATCTTTATAATGGTGACTCATAAAAAAATCAAGTTAATTTAAAATTGCATAAGCTAAGTTTGGAAAGAGGATGCTTACTGGATTCTCACATTGTTTTACTGTCACTAGTGGTATTTCATTTATTAGCTTAAATTATTATTTTGCATTTATTAACTGTGGTTTAATTAAGTGTTGATAAGTACATACCATAAAAAGGTAGGGCTGATAAAAAGTGAAATTTAAATGAATTCATTTCGTTCTATTGTGAAATTTTGAAATTTTTCAGAAGAGTGTAAGTTTTTTCGTAATTGGCGGTCACGAAATCATGAAATATGATGTTTTTGTTTTTAAAAATATATAAATGCAAATAAAGCAAGATCAGTCACAATAAAAAAAATATCAAGATCTGCAGATTTAATTTTCTCCAGTACCCCTTGGATTATAAACCACTTTTTGAAACTAGTAACCAATTTACTATTTTGACCTCATTCATTTCTGACACCTTACCGTATCAATTTTGAATTTCGACATCTATAAAAAAACATCCCATTATTATTCTACGCCTACTTCCCATGCAATTCTAATTCTAATCCTAATCAAAGAGGTGTGTCTAATACAACTCTACTGAAATGATAGATTTCTGATTCACGGAAGAGGACAAGTTTTGCAAATATTTTCATACATTCTGTTATTCAAATGAGTTATCTGACCCGCCACGACGCGAGGTCAATCCTAAAATCTGTTCCTTAATTTGGCAATTTCCAATAACCGAGTCTCTTCGAAAAGCCCCCCATTACGACATATCACACATATGTTCCACCACCGAGGAGGTTGCTCCATGTTCCTCCGCCTATCGAATTCCAAACAAGGTTCGCACACTCCTCGTCGATATGTAATCCCACAAAACATTGCACTCTGAGATGAACAGGTTGTTGCACATTAGGTAGAACCTCCCGCAGCTAGACCAACAGGCAAAAGCCGGTTCCAGCATCAACTTTTCCTTTTTCTTCCTAAACAGCTGACTTGCGGCTGACCAAAACGGGATTTCGAGGCACCACCGCCACCACCATTCAGGTTTTTCATTCAGTAATCTGGCGCGCAAATTACGCGGTCGCGCACGCTCGAGAATTCTTACGCGATCAATTGATCGAACTCCGCGCCAACAAATTCAGCGTCACTCGCACTCTCACTCGTACGTGAGCCGCACGTAATTTTCACTAGACTTCACCTACATTCACTGTTTGTTTCGTCAAATTTCTTGGCCATGTTACACAACTCTACGCTGGACGACTGACTGTCTTCGGCGGTGGTGGTCCAGTGAATAGCAAATGAAATTTATGCACGCGCAATAAACGCACAATATGCTTGCCACAGGGGTTAGATCCGCGTCTTAATGTCACGTCTGCTTCCTACGCACTCTGGAGGTGGACTCTCCACAAAAAAAGCGATAAAAACTTCCAGAGGTCACTCGACTCTAACCCCCCGGGGGGACACACGGACACTCCGCCAAGTACCCACTTGATCCAGATTGCGGCGAAGAATTTGGTCACACACGTGCGACGCGCGAAACTCCACGCGGAGACTTTAACGGCCGAACACTGCAAGCTCAAGCAACGAACCTGCGAACTGCTGCACGGAGGAGCTCGAGCGCGTCCGCTGGCTATCAAATCGCATTTGCAACTGAACGAAGCGCCGACGTCCAAATGCGCCTGCTGCTGTGCGAAGAACTGTTGGGGTAGGTGAGTCAGGCCTCGTGGCCTGGAGGGTAAAAGAGCTGGCGTGTACGCGGTGTTGGTCTGATGGTAGTCGGCCAGTTAGAAGGAGTGCTGAAGAGGTTGGTGTGAAGCATGCCGGGTTAACCCGTTGAGCCCCGAATTGGATATGGGACGGGATGGCAGCGCAAATTGGAAAATTTTCGATTTTGGCAAGATAAGATCTTTGTAGATAATAACATATTTTTTATCAGAATCACTATATTAGCGATCGTTTTAAGAGACAAGTTTCACAATGGATTCAAATTTATCAATTCAACCAACAACTTCATCAGAATCTTCGTAACTCAGGTTGCAAAATGTTTGAATAAGTACACCCAGAACTGGGCATCGGCATACGAGAGGTAAAGAGCACGATTCGGTAGTAAAATGGTACTGTGTGCGGACAGAGAGGATAAATCCCGAAATTGCCGTGAGTACTTTACTCATGGGTTCATTTTCCAAAAAAGTTTATCTATCAAAAAAAAGTACCGGTACCGAGATTCGAACCCAAGACCTTCGGCTTATTGAACCGTGCCTTTGCCGTATAGGCCACCATGGTTCGGTGACTAAGTGGTGGTCATTTGTCCATATAAGCCACTCAATAGGATGAACTCTTCAATGAACGAATTAACACGCGAGAGGTCTTTACTCACGCAAAATAGTACTTTCCTCACGTTTCTTTTCGGGAGGACTTTCCCCTCGTTCTTTAACTTTGGGTGTAGCAATTAAAATATCAATTACACCGACCAACAAAATATCTGCGCAGGCTCAACTCAAGGGGAAGCCTGAAGTTTAGAGTCAAAAATATTTAGACTGGGCCAAATGGTTTTTCTCCAAAGTTTGTATGTATGTATTTTGTATATATTTCGAAAATGTTTTTTTTCCGAATAAATACTCAAAATTATAGTTTTTTTTTTCTATATGGTTATCAAATGATCGGGATTATTCATACATTGCTATAGATAAAACACACATTCTTGAAATTTCTCGAAATTTACACAAAACTACGTATTTTCGAAAAAATACTAAAATAAGTATTTTACAATATGGGTATCAAATGATGCGAATTTTTTCATACATTTCGATAGCAATAATATTTTTTTGTAAAATATTCAACCTTTCACAAAACTTCTTATTTTCGAAAAAAAAAAAAATTACTCAAAATTCCAGTATTTTACAATATGGGTACACGGAGAAAAAATAGTTCCCAAAATCGTGAACAAGCGTTCATGAAATTCGGAACCACGAACAAAGTGTTCAAATTCCATGGTACGATTTTGAAAAACGTACCATGAAATTTGAACACTTTGTTCGTGGTTCCGAATTTCATGAACGCTTGTTCACGATTTTGAGAACTCATTTTTCTCCGTGTATCAAATGATCGGAAATTTTTCATACCGTCATCAGGGGTGACATTGGGTCTAGGGGTGATATTGGGTCATACAAAAATGCTGAAATTTGTATGACCCAAACTCACCCCCAGACCCAATGTCAACCTGATGACAGTACATTTCAATAGCAGTATACTAAAAAAAATGAGTTCGCGTAAACGTGAACAGCGTTCATGCCAACGGGAACCAGGAAGAAAACTGTTCACTTTCATGGTGCAATGCACTATAAAAGTCAGTGGTCCCCGCACACCGCGTTCAAACGCGTTCTGTGTTTTCTGTACTCGATCAAACACCAGCACCGCGTGTGCACGCGTACAAGCAAACCTAAACTCGGCCGTGTACACGCTGTACCCGCACACGAACCTCAAGTTTAAACCGAACCTTGCACCTCGGGTACAAACCCCGTGTAGGCCGACGACGCAGAAAAGAGACAAATATAGTTCCCTCACGCTCCCTCTGCTGTAAAGTGGTGTTTCATTCTCCGCTGCAGTCACACTACAGTGTTTGCCGCAGAGAGAGTGAGAAGCAGTCATTTTTTCGTCTCCTTATACGCTCTTCGCTCGCACGGCGTTGTACCCGAGGTGTGCACCCCGTGTTTACACCGCGTGTAAACTTGAGTGCGCCGTGCGGGGAGAACTCGAACATGGTAGTCTGGTGTGTTTGAGGTTCATCTGCACTGAAAACTTGTACGGCGTGTACGGCGTGCGTGCGTTTCGGGAAGACTGATACAAGTTGAACAGTTTTCTTCCTGGTTCCCGTTGGCATGAATGCTGTTCACAAAACTAGGGTTTTTTTCAAAATGGGCATAAAATAATTGAGAATTTTTCATACATTCCAATATTTTTTTTTAAATAACACAAAATTACGTTCTTTTGAAAAATACTAGAAATTTTAGTTTTTATTATATGGGTATCAAAAAATCAGATTTAAAAATAACTTAAATTTGAAGTATTTTTTGAAAGTTAGTAGTTTTGTGAAAATTTCGAGTATTTTCAAAAAACTGTGAAAAATCCCTATGGTTTGATTCCAATACAATAAAAACCTTAAATTTGAAGTATTTATAAAAATACGTTGCTTTTCGATTTTTTTTTCAAATTGTGTTGTTATTTTCGAAATGTATGAAAAAAACCGATCATTCGATACTCATATTGCAATTTTTTAGTATTTTCATTGAAAATACGTAGTTTTGTAATTGAGTATTTCACAAGAAATATTATTGCTATCGAAATGCATGAAAAATTTCTGATTTTTTGATACTCACATTGTTGAACACTGAAAATTTGATTTTTTTTTTCGAAAAAACCTATTTTTGTGAAAATTTTGAGTCATTCACAAAAAATATGTTTGCTATGAAAACTTTCCGATCATTTTGTATGAAAACTTTCCGATCATTTGATACCCACACTGTAATATACTGAAAATTTGAATATTTTTTTCGAAAATACGTAGTTTGTGATTACTTTGAGTATTTTTAAAAATGTGTGTTACAACTTTCGAAATGTATGAAAAAACCCGATAATTTGATAGCAGAAACAACAATGTTGAGTATTTTTTGAGAAACATTGCATTCTAAAAATACAGGAAAAATACGTATTTTTGAGATAAATATTCATTGTGGTTTTGTTGAGTCAATTTGGATGAAAATCAAGATTCTTGGTTTTGATGGTATAAACAGCATCACCAAATTTGGGCATGATCAGACTTTGATAGGATTTCAATTTGTTTTTGAAATATTTTCCAACAGGTTAGGTTTTTCTCAAGGTTATTATTTTTAAAACATGTACTGGGGTAGGCCACACAATGTCCATGCACTATTTTGGAAAAAAAAAGTTTATTCAATAGTGTTTAGAAAAATAGTTACGTTAAAAATTCTTAGTTTGAATTCCGGGGTGAATTTTATAGTCATAGTTTTTCTTGTTAAAATAATATTTAAAATGTTCAAACTTTATTTGTACGTTAAATCACTAAAGTAGCTGATATAGTTTTTAAGAAAAAAATAATCAATGTTTATTTTTAGTTAACGAAGTTTATCAGCTTTTTAACTAATAAATTTTAGGTAAAATTGTTAAAAAGTCGGAATTTTGTATGAAATTTGTTAAAACTAGTTTTGTTTATAAAATTATCGATTTATATTGCTTTTTATACTGAATTCGAAGCACGAATCACAAGTTTTCACATTTTACATGAAATTTGTTCAACTGAAATTGCCTATAAATTTGGAGGTTTGTTGAACTGTGTTTCAAAAACACATATTATTTATTATTTACAAACTTATTTAACCTTCTCCTAGCGGAAAATTGTCCAAAGAATCCGAAAATGCATTCCGTTTTCCGATTAAAAATCATGTTCATTGAGAAAATCTTCACACTTTGAGATGTTTAAAATAAAGACTTTCATCAACATTTTCTTAACTATAGTTAACTAACTTTTTAAACTATTCAAAATTATATGAAAAGTTCTTCTAGAGATACTTTGAACACTTCTCTACCACGGTCAGTATGATTCTAAACCATTCCGTACGTATTTTAATTGCAAACCTATCAAAGTCACCCCGGCTATCAAAGTCACCCCATTTTACGGTAGATAATAAGTGCTCATACGTTTGAGATGGAATAACCCATTTAAGTTTGACAAACAACAGTTTGAGTAAAATACTGCATTGATGACTTTAAAATATTTGAATGTTTGAACATTTTATTCAAACACTTCAGTTTGCCCAGTTAAAACGCTTAAAAATGGACAGTGTATAACACCCAGCAGCATAAGACCCATTCTGGCGCCATGTCGTTGCTGGCTCTCTTCGCCCACATGACCTTCTTTTGACTGTTTTCTTTGCTCAATTACCATTTTCGACTGCGGGCTCTTGTTTAGAACGGAGTGGTTAGGCCGAGCAAAAACCATCTAATTGCATTTGTAAATTGTTGACACAGTTTCGGAAAAATACTCAACTGTGGGCAAACCCCAAGGTTAAACAAATATGTCTAAAATTGAGCTGTTTGTGGTCGAACATAAGTGTAGCTAACAAGCTGTGAAAAAGACACGCATGGTGTTGAGAAATTATAAACAACTGGTTGTATATTGCATATTAAATTAACATAAAATGTATTAATTGATTTATTACATGGATGTATCCCCTCCTTGAAAAATGATATAACATCTTAGACCTTGTTTTGAAAACCTGATTTGCTATTCCAGCATGAACGTTTCAAAACTCACGACCATGTCAATGCTCCAGCATCTTTAGTCGAATGCACGCTAAATTGCGCAAGAAAACTTGCTCCAAGTCAGCCTAGAAGAAGCTTCTAAGTAGTTACGATAATATTTTATTCTTCTCCCTTCCTTTCCTTCCTCCCACAGCAGTTAAACACATCTCCTATCGCACTTGCTCGTGAGCGCGCTAAAGTTCAAGGTATAGCTAATTATGCAAAATTAATGGCTGATTAAATTTCACCCCATAGAGCATTGCGGCAGTTGCGAGAAGCTTCGCTCCACGTGGTTTTGAGATGCAACTTGCGCAGCAGTTCAGTCGTCGTCTGACAGACACCCACTGACGATGTTCCCGGGTACGTCTTAACCTCGTCATAGGTGCAACATCAGAAGCAGCCGGCAATGGCACACGCTCCTCGATTACAGCAGCAGCAGCAGACTAAGCGGTGCAGTGCAAAACCGAACTGAAGCGCCATCTAAAGAGCTCAAGCACCTTCAACGATGATGGCTGGAGGGAGTTTTGAAAATGGGTTAAACTCTTGAAAACATTCTTCCGTTGAAAATAGCCTCAAAATCTAAATGTACTTAACTGCTCGATTTTCTAAAAAAACATCCTGAACATTTTCAAATGTAAGTCCAGATATAATCGTGCTCAGGGGGCTGGTAATGGGTTCTTCTTGCGCGGTTGCAGCGCTCTCTTTGCATATACTTATTTTGGTTCGATGCCTATTAGAATACCTTTTGGGTGGGAAAACGACTGTTTGTATGAATTTTGGGTTTTTTTTTTTTCGGCTGATCAGTCAATTAATATGCGGTTGGTCCGTTTTATACCAATGCCAACGTTTCGATGCTATTGGGGGGCATCTTCATCAGGGCCTATTTATTTTATTTAGACAGTTAGGACATGAATTTTGACGTGAGAAATACAACAGAACTTACTAGGGCTTGACCAACTTAGTCAGGTTTCGTCGATCGGGCGATAATTTGTCACTTTTGGTTTGCACTGCCTCCCGTACTATTAATATTAAGGAAATAAGTATCTAAACTGACAAAAAATGATAAAACAACTTACATTGTATCATTAAGCACGTTAAGGTGTACAGATCGTTATTTTTACTTAAATGGACACAAATAAACGGGGATAAACGCAAAAATTGGCACAGGTCACTGTTTTCCATGCAAAACGAAAATGGTTTTAACTACTTTAGGATCAACTGGGGGGTGGTGGTGTTGGTTGCAGTGCAGTGGGATGTTGTGTTGGTGGAATAGGGCTATTGGGATGGTTTGTTTGGGTATGGGATGGTTGACTATTGGTGTTCGTGTTTGGTTTCGGTTTTTTAATGAGTGAGATAGACGATAGGAGATGTGCGTACGCTACACTGAGCCCCTCCGTATCAGTGCGTTTGTTTACGGTTTGGGCTGTTGTCGCGATATGGCACATCTCGAGGAATGGTAGTGTGTGGGTCCTGAAGGTCTTATCGATGATCTTGGGGTGCTTGATGTCAAATCTGTGTTGGTGATCGACACAATGTTGTACTAACGCACTTTTCTCCCGTAGTTGTTGGACCTGCGGATCGCTGTATTGTTGACCGGCTTGCAGCAAGCGGTCAAGTGTGTTGATGTGGGTTTGATGGCCGTACATCCTCTCGCGGAGTTGGGTAGTGGTAAGACCCACATAACAACCCGGACAGTTTGTACAGCTGATATGGTAGATAACGTTCTTTTTCTGCATGTGTGGGACTGCTTCTTTGGTGTTTGTGTACAACTGTTTGACAATGTGTTTGTTGCTTAGGGCCACGGCTACTGTGGGGATGTTTCGTTGTATGATGTGTTTGATGTTGTGTGTGAGACCAGGGACGGCAGGGATTGACCGGTAGTTGCTATCGGGGGGCCGGGGGTTGTGGGGTATATTGTTTGCTGTTTGGTGGAGCATTCTGTTGATCAGCTGTTTGGGGTAGTCGTTTCGTCGAAGATGTTCGGTGATCAGTAGATTCTGCTCGTCACGGTTGCGTACCGTACTCAGTGCTCGAACTCGGTTTATGAAATTTGACACAACGCCAAGCTTCTGGTCCAAGGGGTGCATGGAGTGGTAATTGAGTAGCCTCCCTGACGAGATGGGTTTGGCATACCAATCGGTGCTTAACGTGTTGTCGTTATTTCGGATGATGAGCATGTCCAGGAAAGGTAACTTTCGGTCTTGCTCAACCTCACACGTGAACTGTAGGTGTTGATCATACGAGTTGAACACCTTCAGTACGTTGTCGACAGCCCCTTCCGGTATCACCAGGAAGAGGTCGTCGACGTACTTGCGGATGTGTTGGGCGGGGATGTTGGCTTGTGTTGTGACAGTGGTTAGTAGTTGCTCGGTGACAATATCGGCGGCAATGGATGATAATGGGGAGCCCATCGCTGTTCCGAAAATCTGGGTGTAGAACTGCTTTTGGAAACGGAAATAGCTCGAGTCTATGCAGAAGCTGACCATTTCCAAGAACAAGTCCAGGCATATCCGTGTGTGTGGTTGGATTTGGTCCCACATCAAAGCTATGTCGCGTCTTACCAAATGTTGGGGGACATTGGTAAAGAGGGACACTACGTCGAAGGAGACGATAATGTGGCCGGCTGGTACTTGGAGGTTGTTTACGTAGGTGCAAAAGGTTTTCGAATCCTTCACATTGAAACAGCTGGTAAAAGCCTGTTTCAGGATGGTGGCTATGTACTTCGATAGGTTGTAGGTGGGTGACGAGATTGTCGGGACGACGGGCCTGAGGGGGAGACCGGCTTTGTGGGCTTTGGGTTGTCCGTAGATCATGGGGCAGGTTGCAGATTTGCTGGTTAAGAACTTGATGGTGTCGTTGTCGATGAGTTTGAGTGTGGCCAGTCGCTTGACCAAGGTGTTTGTGGCATCCTTGATCGTACTGGTTGGATCCGATTTGCAGGGTTTGTACGTATTGGTGTCGTTGAGCAACTGCAGCATTTTGTTGTTGTAGTCGTCCAAGTACATGATTACGGTCCTGTTGCCCTTGTCCGCCTCGGTGATCAGAATGTCCGGGTTGGATCGGATAAACTGTTTTGTTTTGTTTATGGCTGTGTTGCAGAACTTCTCCAGCGGAGTTAGCCCCGTGTGGACCAGTCTGCGATGGATGTAGTTTTGCGTATTGTTGATGATCTGGCATCTGGTGTCGTCGCGGATGTTCCTATTCTTTTGCTGGGCCAGAATGTGTTCCACGTCGGCGATGAGATGGAAAAACGGGATCTGGTTTGCGTTGGTGTAGGGCAGCGCAAATTTGGGACCCAGGCTCAGTAGGATGTTCATTTCAGCGGGTGCTGGTTTTGTTGTGCCATTAAATATGGCCTTTTGGTTGAAAGATGGGACTCGGTTGTGAACTTCACAGCTTGCTGCTAGCATCCGCTTAAACTTTTTATCGGTTTGTTTTGATTTTCTATGGTAATTTTTGTAGTATGCGAACTCCTGGGTAAACAGGAAAGATTTGTGATGGTGTGGGGCGTTTTGGACGATACGATGTTTGAGTTCGGTGATCTTTTTGCTATGTAGACTGAGTGTGTGGAATGTGTCTTGGATTTCCAGGTTTAGTATGTTCTTTTGCAGTCTCACAATAACTTGGTGGAGTTTTCTACGCAGGGGGCTGCTTTTGGCTATTAGTTCGTGGATGCATTTTAGGGATGGACTATG